>NC_045984.1:16011222-16052194 GCF_010909765.2 Amblyraja radiata
GCAACCCAGTCAGTGGTCTACAACCACCAATAGAAGTGGCATCCGTATTCCAAGAATGTGGAAAATTAAAGCTTGATCAGTCCCAGGGTCTAGTGAAATACTTTGTGTAAAGAAAGAGCAGGAGACAGGGTCCCAGTGAGTTACACAAGCAATTGTCTTCAGCAAAGACCCAGGGAATTAAATACGTTTGTTTGGTTGAAGTTGGGCAATGGTCCATTGAATAGTCATAGTGTTTTGATTGAATTCTTTATTCATTGAGAGGGACTCTCTCATGGGAGGGAATCTCTAAGCCATGGAAATGGGCACACAGTGGGGTCTGGGAACTTACAATGCTTCCTGATTCCTGGATAAGCTCAGATACAGGAAGTGATGCCAGTTAGATCAGCTCAAGCTCTACGTTTGGAGCTCGAGCACCAACAGTCCATGCTCAAATGGACCTTGATCCCAAGACCGAATGTTTCATGTGCAGCAGGTTTCAGGAGGTGGTCATCCTCCACCTAAAGTGAGTGCTGGCAGTGGGGGAGCGGGAAACCACTAGAGAGACAAAGAAGTGGCAGATGGGTCAGGGCATCTGTGTGGCACCCTGCTCTCTCTGCCCTTCCTTTACTCCATCTGATTGTTGTGGCACTGTGATATCATCTGCAAACGGTAAACAAAGTTAAAGCAAAATTTGGCCACACAGTTGTGAGTGTATTGGGAGTACAATAAGTGTCTGAGAACAATGCCTTGCAGGGCAACAGTGTTGAGAAATATCGTGGAGTAGGAGTTGCCAGACATCCTTACTGATTGTCAGGAAGTGGAGGATCCAGTTGCAGAATGGGCACATCCAAGGCCTGCAGGATGCTTCCTCAAAGACCTAGAAGGAGCCACATCATGGGAAGAAAGCCGGAGAAAGAGGAGAGGTTTAAGATGGTTTGGCAGAGAATGGACTCAGGAAAGTAGCATTGTTAGAAGTTGAAAAAGAGCATGTAATATAGTGGCAATGGGGTATAATTAATGAAGGGCAATGAAGGACTAAATATTCCTCCATGAATGGTAGGGTAGGGAGCAATGAGAGGAGGGTGAATGAGATCCAGCAGACCTTGGTGGACAGAGTGCAAGTATTTGGCAAAATGGTTGTCTACAAAATGCTTGATCTCACTGATGTAAAGGAGGCCACATAAGGAGCTCCAAATGCAATAGAGGAGGTTTAAAATTCACTCTTCCTCTGCTCTCCGTAACTGACATCCTTTTGTGCCCTTTTAGTCTCCAGCCTTTGTCACTTAGTCCACCCATCTGCCAATTGCAACCACTCATCTGACACAGACTTACCGGTATTTTTCCCAACCCTACCCACCTTCTTCAGCTTTCATTCCCCTCTACTCCATCAGTCAGACGAGGAGCCACAACCCATGGGTCCCACTGCATTTTACTGTTTTGACCTGCTGCCATGTGAGACCTTGTCAGAAGTTTAGAAGTCAGAAGATTGTGTCATTGTCATTATCGTATAAAGCCAGAGAGGGTGAAATGGAAGGGAAGTGGCAGTGGGGAAGGAAAAGAGGGACAGGTAATAGGAAAATGGGGACATGGGGACGGGAGATGAGTGAAGGGGTGAAGCAGGGTGAGTGGGGCAGTGGGAGATGGTGGGAGAAATAGATGCACACCCAGGTGATAGAGGAGGCACAGAAATGAAAGGGTTAGATGGGGAAATTATTTGAATTGACTTGAAATGACTGTTCATACTGTTGGGTTGTAAACTACAATATGAGGGGCTGATCCTCCAGTTTGCGTGTGGCCTCACCCATGACAGAGCTTATAATAGTCTATGTGTTCCAAGAGTACGGACAAGGGTATGCGGACAAATCAACCTGCACAACACAGGCAACCAAACATGATTAGGGCCACAGAACAGGTGATGTTTATCTTGGAGTGGACAATGGCATTGTATCACCGGTGTCTGCAATGAATTTGATGGATTCCATAGAGATACTGTTGGTGGTTCTTCTGCAGTGCCATGTGATGCCTGCTGTAGCAAGTTCAGTTGTCAGAAACAGATAGGAAGCAGGAATTACAGTTCCCCGGTAGACCACGGGTTTGTGCCAGAGCTGCAGTCTTGGTCTTCAAATACTATTTTCCCCAAAATGTGTGCTGACACATTTAATGCAATGGTGAATGGCTCATCAATAGTAGCATCATCTCCATGAGGAGTTTGACTACTAAGGTTTGGCTAACTTTCTGTCTGGATTGCTGTTACCAGAGGTTTAACAATTTCCCATTAGTTTTCCATTCCCTGATGATTCCCATCATCTCCACTCCCAATTTGATGCAACATGCAGCAAGAAACATTGAGAAAAATGTTTGTGGAACTGGGCACCTTCATTCACCACTGGTTTTCAGAACGAATGATTCTGTTGTAGAAAATTTGCAGAATAAACATAAACTGGAAATGTATTTTATTGGGAGCCAAACTTGAGGAGGGTATTCAACAATCGCTCATGATTGAGAGTCAAAGGTTTGGTGAGATGGACAACCTCCTCCTTGGCCTCCTTATTGCTTGCCTTCAGCAACTGGCGTATAACGACATCCAGGTCTCCACTTTGCCAACCTATCTGCACTGAGATAATAATCTCTTAGCCACTTATCTGGTTCAGCCTCTGCTGAAAGTCCCTTCTATCAACTTATGTTGACTTTATCCAATATATAAATTAGAAATGAAGAATGGTGGGAGTTACTGTTTGGTAGAAGGAACCTGAAAGTGCAATACAAAGCAGAGTGTACAAATATAAAAACAGTGCAAGAACAGAGCTATCTAGAGGTGTATGTGCATGTTTTAATGAAAAGCACGTCAAGTAACACAGGTCCTCACCAGCAGAGACAGAGAGAGCAACAGTAAGTAAGTCATGATAGGGACTTTGAGAAAACACTGGTTCGGCCACAACTGGTGTTTTCTGTTGAGCTCTGGGCTGTTGAACTCATACATATTGAATTCATAATTATTCAGCAATCCCAGGGTATAATATTCATCTATTTTACCAGATACATCCTCAGACATCCAATTGATCAGTAAAGTGTGATTTTCACAAATCTGTGTTGATTCTGCTTAATCATGTAATTATTTCCTAGGAGGCCTGATCTCACACCCTTGATTGTAGGTTTCAGCAACTATTGATGCCAGTCTAACAGATTGGTAGTGAGCAGTTTTCTTCTATCTTATACAATGGGATTGGCTCAATGGAAGTCCCGCTGGCACACATCAAAAAACTATGGGAAAAGAAATGAAAGTGGTGAGGTGGCAGGTGTTCTCTATTTGGGGACTTTAATGCCTTTCAGCATGCAGCGTATCTAGACAATGTTGAAACGTGGGCAGATAAGTGGCAAGTAATGTCCACAATATAGAAATGCCAGACCATGACCATGTCTAACAAGTGTAAGCCTAACCACCTACCCTTGGCATTCAATGCCATCACTATCTCTGAGCCTCCTCCCCACCATGACCAATTCCATGAGGATCAGCTTGAGCATAAATTCAACTAGACCAGTTGTGAATTCTCCACGAACAGGAAGGCAAATGCAGCATATGTTGAATTGATTGATCTAACTCCCGATACCACAGAAACTTTCACCATTTACAAGGTCCAAGTCAAGTGCTCTTGATTGGAATACTATTCATCTAGCGAGATGAACACATCTCCAACAACATTCCTAATATTTAACACTGTCTCAGACAAGGCATAGACAAGACAAGCCATTGGATGGCTGCTTAACCACCACCCTGAAGATTCATTACTTCTAACACTGGAGTACAATATCTGCACTGTGTCCAATCTACAACTGCTCTCGAGTTACTTCCCCAGGCTACAACGATAACACGTCCAAAACTGTCTACCAAGAACAAATGGCAGAAGATGCATGGTTGTACCACCACGGTTGTACGGTCATTTCTAAGCTTCAATAGCATCCTGTATTGGAGATATATTGATAGACCTCTATTGTCACTGAGTATAAATCCTGGATCTCCCTATCCACCCACACTCTTGGAGCACCTTCACCAGTAGGAATGTAAACATTCCAGAAGACAGGTCACTACCACTTTCCCATGGGCAGATAGGACAAATAAAGCTTGACAGAGAAATTAAAATGTAACTAAAATGTGATTGACTTTGGTTGTGTGGATTGTCTTGTTCAGATAATGGAAATCTCACAGTAGTATTTAAAAGCTTATAAGGAATCGACAGAGTAGAAAGGAAGAGACTGTTTACATCAGTAGAGGGCAAAGAATCAGGGGGAATGGAATAAAAGGGAATGGAAAAGTGACTTTAAGAACATTTATGTATATGGAGAGTGCTGTGAAGAAGAAGAGTGAAGGAACATTTATTGTCACAAGTCGCAAAATGGAATGATGACATTTTAACTTGCAGCAGCACAACAGAGAGCACAATATAATGCAATACCAGTGGAGCATCAATGCAATGTTCAGAAAGGAATTGGACATGTACAGTATCTGAACCTGCAGGGCTGTGGGGAGAGGACTGGGCGTTGGGATGCTGGACTTCTCTTACATAGGAGTGGTTTGGAGTCAACAAGCTGAAAGGCACCTTTCCGTGATGTAACCATTCTGCGAGTCTGTGATTCTTACCCTCCAATGTTGAACTCTAATGCTGAGACAGTGACACCAATGCGAGCAGCTCTATTTCAGTTGAGCATCTCCTGACTTGGAGTGGTTAGCAAGGTAGTTATTAGTAATGGCAGATATTTCCTAGTGTCCTGCTTTGTTTCTGCCCTGTCCAGTCACGGAGATGAAATGGCAGCTCGTAGCTCCAGCAAACACCTTCCTTGGTCAGATCCAATGCTTCCATCCTATGACTCTCTCATTTGTTTAGAATCCTTTAACCCCGAGAACAATGATGCATGTTAAGTCGCATTGTTGGTAGCTGTCAACCACACAAAGTGTCTGAAAGTTTCTCCTTACAACAGAATCCTCACAGCAAAATATTAAAAATGGAGACCTGATGGAAAATGGAAGTTAACTGTTCAGTTTTTGTTCATCCAACATTACTGAGTACACAAGGAACTGCAGATAGACACTGGAGTAACTCAGCGGGACAGGCAGCATCTGTGGAGTGAAGGAATGGGTGATGATTTGGGTCGAGACCCTTCTACAGACTGCAGGAACTGCAGATGCTGGTTTACAAAAAACCCCACAAAGTGCTGGAGTAACTCAATAGGTCAAGCAAGATCTTTGGAGAACATGGATAGGTGACATTTTGTGTCGGGACCTTTGTGTGTTTGTTTCCATTTTTCACCTGTGAATCATTCTGTTTCACTCCATAGAACTGATATTATAAATAGAGCTATCTGAAGAAGGATCTCAACCCGAAACTTCTCTCCAGAGACACTGCTTCACCCGTTGAATTACTCTAGCATTTTGTGTCTACCTTATAAATAGAGCTGATGTACTCATGCCATTGTCAGTTGAATTTTAATACGCTGTCAATGAACAGTAGTGCCTGATTGGTCATATATTCTACTCATGCATTAAATTGATCAGTGTGATAAATCTAATTCAAATAAAATCAGGATATTGAAGTCAACTGTGTTAATTTTAATAGAGAAATTGTATTCATTGAGCCAAGGCTGCAGAGAGTTAGTACTACACCAATCCGTTTACATTATTTCAGATCAGCTTCAGCACACTGGTTTATAGTGTGATGAATGAGGTCTGTGACTTAATCTAGTGGGAGAGAACTCCATGGGATATTCCAGCATTATTGAGCAGTGTAAATGTGGAAGAAGCATTCTTTTCAATGCTCCAACTTTTTAAATAAAAATGTGCTTGTCGTTTAAAGAAAGAGGTCTGGTACAATTTAAATCAACTGCACCCTGGGTGTGAAAATAACAAACATCTGTGGCCCCAGCAGGAAACGAGCTGTTATTTTAAGGAGCGGGGCTGCCCAGAACTGAGGCAAGATGTTTAGATTGTGCCTTTTATACCATATTATCCAAATATCATAGTTTCTCTTCTATCATAGATGTTACTTTGAGTAGTAATCAGGCACTTGACTGTTTAAAGGGACATATTATCTGGTGCTCTCATTGAGTTGTGACAGTCAGAACAAGAATTGCTTCAGAAATTCTGGCATGTTGTTTTCCTGAATAACTTCACTCCATAGATTTTTCTCTGAATTCTCTGGGATGAAATGTTAATTCATGTTGATGGTTTACATTATGACAGCGAGTTCACCTCCATTACATTGAAAAAGCTTGGTTTCCTTTCCACTGAAATCAGAGATATTTGTGTAGTTCGATGCAGAATGCAGCATCAATTCAATGTCACCCACTTTCCATCCATCCAACTGATTCTCTGTATATCTGTGTCCTCATGATGTTATTTTATTATTTTTCTTTGATGAATTGATCGCTTTGTTTTTGAAATCTGTGAATCAGCCTGGTCTGTGCATCAACAGCGTCAGTCCCACTGTCCCATTGGCCTCTCTTCCATTGAGAAGCCGAACATTGAGTGTGGAGAGACAAGTTCAAGTGAAACTAATGGCATCGTGCTGCCCTCCTCTCACACCCAGCAATCGAGGGCAATGAGGGTGAGCAGGAATTAGGAAATACTGGCTGAGTTCTGCTGTGTGTTGCAGGACATCTAGAGAAAGATGACCTTGCATTGCCAAGACCGTTGCCAATAAGCTGGTGCACCTTCCTAGACGGTACACCCTCCCACTACCGTCAAATGTTTATTACATTTTCACATCCCAAGGGGTTGACCCTCTCCCAGTGCACCGAGGACCTAATTGAGTTCAAATAGTCAGATCCAGGAAACAGGTTGGAAGATTAGAAAGTGAGGATGCTTGGAGGCTACTAGAGTTCTGGCTGATGTGGGGTGTTTGAATGTGAGATTTTGCAGGATCCGTATCTTCGATCATTCTTTTCTTTTTAAAGCGTGCCCATTCGAAATTCTCTTTTGAAATGTGAATTATTGTGTTTTAGGTTTCCCTGCACGTTTGACCCTTGAGAATGATGTGTGTGACTGATCTGTGAGATTAGAGCATTGCAGAGTTATGGGATTTTTTGAAATCAGTTTGCTTTGCACAAAGGGAGTAAGAACAAGGGATTGATAGACACAGCAAGTGAGAAACAGAGAAAGAAAGAGGGAGAGAGAACGAGTGTGAGAGAGAGAGAGAGAGAGGAACTTAAAATGCTGTTCTGTACAAGGAGGAAGTTGAATGTATTGTTTTTATGACCCAAAGAATTGGATGAGACTGAGGGAAAGATTCTGTGTAATTTAATGGGAAAGTAAATTGCAGGACCTCTTACATTTTAGGAGGCAATGCCACAATGTGACTGAGCTGCACTAAGGAGATAACTCTTTCAGCTTCTGCCCACATATTCTCTCTTCCTCTATTTTGCCATGAGTGATAAAGATTTAACAGATTGTAGAATTTTTTATTTTTTTTTAATGTTTTACAGTTATTCACAATGGTCCCGAATGCAGGAAAACCCGGGCATGGATTTGATATCCTGACTATAGTTTTGCAAGAAATAATAACCTGAGTTGTACAATCCATTTTGCTTTTCAGGTTAACTTGGTAATCTATGTGTGTTTCTTGAATTCTTGGAATGAAAATCCTGATCAAATACAATTGATTCTTAATTATTAATTTAGTTAATGGGTTGGGGCAGTTTGGAGGAATCTCAAACAGAATTTAGAAAGTGAAGCTGGAGGATGTAGATGGGAAAATATAATTTGACCTTATGTAATGTGTTGCACTTATATCAAGGCAGATATAAAACGGATACATAATATCAGACAGAGGTGAAAGGATTTGTGCTGAATTCCTGCATACTTTAAATATTCCATATTTTCACATTTCACAAGAAAGAGGGAGGCCAATTGGCCTCAGACTGAAGAAGGGTCCCAACCTGAAACGTCACCCATCTTTTTTCTCCAGAGATGTTGCCTGACCCACTTTGTTACTCCAGCACTTTGTGCCTATCTTCAATTGTTACCTGCATTGGCATACTCAGTGTGAGTTGGTGACATGATTTTCCTTTCCCTTCCATAGACTGATTACTCGGGGAAGAGCTGACTTGTAGTTGCTGGCATTGAGGCATTCCAGGGATCCTTGTAAAGGTAGCGTGTTTTATTTTGTTACACAGACAGAATAACCGGCATCGAGTTTGAGTCCACCCTGGCAGAACCAGTCCACCCACTTTACCCCTTCTACTCTTGCTACATAAATCAATGATACATCAAAGTGCACCAATTGTTTCATCTTCAGTACCCCAAGATGATCAAATTGTATGGTAGGACACCATCCCTTCTTCAATCCCCTTAAATAATATGAAGATCCTTTCAAAGCACATTGTATGGGGAACATTCTTTAATCTTGGCAGCTCAGATGAAGCAGCTTGAGCTTTTGAGCTAGAAAAATGCAAAGCTATGACCAATCCACAAAACTAAGGACAAATAATTTAATGTGGCTAAATACCAATCAATCATCCGTAAAGTGATGCAAGCTGTTGTCAACAGTGGCACTCATTCTAAAGTGACCAACTCACTGATGCCCAGTTTGGATTTCCCCCAGGAACTTGCTATCTTCATAAACTCAGGATTAAAAACACAGACCAAATAATTGAATTCCAGAGTCTAAAACTGTTTTAACCTGTAACCAAATTAAAACCAACGTATTATTTTCAGAACTCTATTTAGTGATGATGAGTCATTTGTTGGCAACTGCAGTTTTTAAGTCTTTGTAGCTGAAACAGATCAGTGGAATACAAATTCTGAATGCCTTACATGGACATTGAAGAAAATCACTTTTTCAAAGTTGAACGCTGGATATAGACACAAAATGCTGGAGTAACTCAACGGGACAGGCAGCATCTCTGGAGAAAAGCAATGGGTGACATTTCAGGTTGAGACCATTCTTCAGCCTATGTTGAATGTTGTGTTTGTTCCAGACATTTATGCTTTTAGTTGAACACACGCACATTTGAAAAACTGAAATATGGTTAGAAATGCAAAAAGCATAGTAAATATCAAGACTAGCCTTTCGAGGATAAAGTATTTGCAATTGGAAGTCAATATTTGAGATTTCACCCAACTGTCCCAAGTTATTTCCCAAAGGAGTAATTCGGATTCAAGGATATTTAGTAATATACTAGACCAAGTGCAGACTGCTCCCCCAACGCAGCCATTCCCTACATAAACATGACGAAATTTAATGAGGAGTGGATACTTGGAATGAAAAGTGAAATCTCTACTGAAATGGAAAAAATCTGGGCGTTTGTGGGTCTGGTGTTGGCGTAGCAACGAATCAAAGGCTGGCACCCACAGGCTGGCAACCACAAGTCAGGCAGAAACACAGCCAGCCAGCAGCCACAGAATTTTTAATGTTATATAGAAGATAGATAGATATAGATATAGATAGATACTTTAGTTGTTCAGATAATAAATGAAGAAAAAGAAAAGAGAGGGAAGGAAAAAACAACCTTTTAAAATGGGAAATAAAAAACAAATCCCTCCTTTAGTTTTCCTTTATTGGGATTCTTAAGGAATAAATAAAGGATAAAATATTTTAAAGATCTCCAGTAAAATACATCTTTAACATTCCAAAGACTAGAGGAAGAGGGTATCAGTGGGTGGAAGCTGAGAGAGCTCTCTTCCTCACACAATGCATTTTCACAGTGACAGTGCCTCCTAAAATGTAAGAGATCCTGCAACTTAAATTTATGATTAAATTGCACAAGATCTTTCTCTCAGTCACATCCAACTGCGGACATAACAAATACTGCAACTTCCTCCCAGTGCAGAACAGTTAAAATCAACAACCCTTTAGCTTTCCCTCTCTCTCTCTTTCTCTCTCCTACATTTTCTTCTTTTTGTGTAAATTAAATTGACTTCAAATATTCCCAAATTTCTGCAATACTGCGAAGCCAGACACTGAGTGTGGAGAGACAAGTTCAAGTGAAACTAACGGCATTGTGCTGCCCTCCTCTCACACCCAGCAATCGGGGGCAATGTGTGTTGCAGGACATCGAGAGAATTAATTACATTTACTTCAAATATCCCCAAATTTCTGCAATACTTCAAATTCACAGATCATTCATTCACATCATTCTCAAGTGTAAGGAGTCTTGTAATTCAGTTTCTGATTAAATTGCACAACATTTCTCCATCAATCACATCTAATTCTGTGGGACAAAAGAACATTTACCTCATCTTTCCCTGAGCAGAGAACAGCAAAATTAAACATTGTTATATTTGGTAAGGTCTCAGTCCTTTTTGCACTGGGATAGTATCATTTTGCCTGTGACCCCTTTCCCTTTGAGAGTTTGTTTGCCTCTTGCTTCATGTGACCCTCTTACCCCAGTTATAACGTTACCCCAGGTTTGTGCTTTGACTCCAACATGACTTTTCCCTTACTGCCAGCAGCTCTTCACTTTTACCCTCTCCAGCCCACACACTCACCCCTTGGGATACCACAAAGCCAGGGCGTGGCTTTATGAACCTGCCCCACATTGAACACAAAGTGATTTACTTTAATTTCAAACACGTGGTGTGATTGTTAATCTCTGGGTCAAAATCCGGAAAATGGTCTTGTAGTTTTTCCAATTTTGTAATGGTATTTCTTAATGCAGGTTGCTGTTGTTGAGCTTGAAGAACCATGAAAAGTGAAGCGATTGCTGAATATGTCATGGATGTCAAATCTGTAGACCTGTGCTTGAGCCATTTCACTCTCCAGCAGATAACAAGGCAGCGTGCTCCAATTTTGAGTGCATCAATGAATTGTGTTGCCTTTTAATTTTGGTCATACGTTAGATAACATTAACGTGAGGTTTAGACTTGACTGTTTTGTGGTCTCGTGGGCACCCTCCTATCCTTCAGCTCCACAGCTCTCAAGTGCCCATTATGCTGCTTATCCTGGCACAGATTATACACTGTTCCAATGCTATAATTTAAGGTACAGGATGTGGCCTTTTGTCTTTATTTTAGCTTTTGTCTTTATTCCTAGGGTGACAATTTTCTTGTGTGTCTTTATAACCATTATATGTAGATACAGACATGAGCAATTGACTATCTCTGCGTGAAATAGCTTTGACTGTGGTGGGAGTGTGTGCTGAATAGGAATGTGCACGGTCTAATGCCATGAGATCTTCCTTGAGTTGACCAGGATTACAGATCAGACGCACTTAGGATTTGTCCACCTGCTCACCATCAGTGTTCCTGAGCGGTGGGTGTGAGAGGAGGGCAGCACTGGGCCAATTGGTTTCACTTGAACTTGCATGTCCACACTCACTGTACGGTGACCCAAGGGAGGAGTGGTCACTGGATCAGTGAGACTGATGTTGCTGATGCACAGACCAGGCTGATTCACAGATTTTAGACTTGGAGGGTAGATTTGACCAAAAAATAATAATAAAAGGAAGGTCATGAGAATGGAAGGACACACAAGGGCAGTTTAACTTTGTGTGGATTAAATATGTGGATTGAATTCAAGCCCCGTTGTACAACTCACTTCATTTCTCAATTTGAAGGTAGACACAAAATGCTGGAGTAACTCAGTGGGCCAGGCAGCATCTCTGGAGAGAAAGAATGGGTGACGTTTTGAGTCGAGAGCCTTCTCCCATTCTTTCTCTCCAGATTTAAACCAGCATCTGCAGTTCTTTCCTATTACTTCTCAATTCCTTTGAATACAGTGGAAAATAAACCAGGCGTTGACTATGTAATGGGGATGAATTAACTTTCAGCCCTCTAAGCCATCAGCAATAATTACATTTTCCTCCCCCCAGAATTCACTGAAAAGTCAGTGGGTTGAAATTAATCAGGCAACCAATATGGCAAAATATCTAAAGCAATTCTTGTGCTGACTGTTATAGCTCAAAGAGAGTACCAGAGGTAATGTCCCTTTAAATAGTCAAGCACCTGATAGATGCTCAAAGCAACGTTGCGGGTGGAACAGAGACTGTGATATTTGGATAAAGTGGTATAAAAGGCAGATCTAAACGTCTTGTTTCAGTTCTGGACAGCCCCTCTCCTTAAAATAACAGCTCGTTTCCTGCTCGGCCCACAGATGTTTGTTATTTTCACACTCAGGCGGCAGCTGATTTAAACACTTCCAACCTCTTTCTCTGAACGAAGTAGCATTTATTATTTACAATGATGGAGCATGAGAAATGTTAGTTTCCCTCGTATTAACACAAGGGAATATTGTCCAATATCCCAAGGAGTTATTTCCCACTGGATTAGATGACAATCCTCCTCCATTCATAACCTACTCAAGCTTGCTGAAGCCAATTTGAAATACTGGAGACTGATTGGTACAGTACCAACTCTCTGCAACCTTGCCTCCTCCAATCTAATTTCTGCATTAAAATTAGTTCAATTCATTATTAATATCCTGATTTTACATCTTCTAGCAGACCCACATTAACTTTGAGTAGCATATATGGTCTTAATATTCTGCTTTTTATTAATAGCAAATTGGAATACAATATTCAGATAGCATTAGTCTATCAGCACTGTAGAACATAGAACACAGATCATAGAACATTGAACAGTACAGCACAAGAAGAGGCCCTTCAGCCAATAATGTCTGTACCCAACATGCTGCAAACACCAACTGTCACCTGTCTGCACATGATCCATATCTCTCCACTTCCAGAAAGTGCCTATCTAAAATTATCTTAAATGCCACTATCATATTTGCCTCCACCACCATTCCAGGCAGCATGTTCCACGCACTCACCACCAAGTGGGGGGTGCCATCTTGGGGCACGGCTGCCTAGCTAGCAGCTGTCCGTTTTTCCCACTCTTTTCTTTAATTTTTAGTGAGTTTTGTATTTTGTCCTAGGAGGTCTAGACTTTTTTATGTGGGGGGAGGGGGAAACTACTTTCTAGGTCCCTACCTGGTCGGAGAGGCAGCTTTTCTCCGGGCTGCAGTTTCGACCCGTCCTCGCGGCCTACCAGCGGGCCTGGAGCGGCGTTTCCTGTCGGGGACCGCCCAGCACCTTCGGCTTCGGTGGCAGCACAGCGCTGGAGCGCTATCGCGGAGTGGAGCGGGCGATGCCTTGCCTGGGTCGCCGCGCAGGATCGCCTCGCTGGAGCTCCGGTGAGCTGAGACCGCCGAGGAAAACATCGCGGAGCTGCGGGTCTGCGGAGCGACCACCTGCGGGCGGCGGCGCTGATTTCAACATCGGGAGCCTGGGATCTCTTGATGAGATCGCCAGTGGTGGAGCTCCAACCGTCGCGGCCTTGTCGGCTTCGGAAGCCGTGGTCTCCGGTAAGGAAGCGGCCGTTCCAGGTGTCCCAGGCCGCTGTGAGGACTCTCCCGAAGCCGGACCAACATCACCCGGTGAGAACGGCCTGGAACATCGGGCCTCCGTAGAGGCAACTGTGGAGGCCTCAATAGGCCCGACTATGGGTGAACTGGGGTTGGGGACTGGACATTGTGCCTTCACTCATAATGGGAACCATTGTGGGGGGATGTTTCTATGTTAAATGATTCTTAATTTGTTCCGTTTCCAAGATGGCTGCCGGAAGGGAGAGTGAACGCTGGCGCAATTAGCTGCCGCTGCTCTCTCTTTGAATTGTGTCTTTGAATTGTGTCTTTGAATTGTGTCTTTGAATTGTGTCTTGTTGATGTCTTTATTATTTTTTATTTATTTTTTTGTCGTTATTTTTTTGTTTTGTTTCATTCTGCTTACATGTTTTTTATTCTGTTACTAAATTTTGTAAGGTGTCCTTGAGACTCTTGAAAGGCGCCCATAAATAAAATTTATTATTATTATTATTAAGTGTATAAAATACATCTCATGCATATTGCTGTAAACATTACCCCACTCACCTTAAAGTTATGGCCCCTAGTGTTTGATATTTCCATCCTGGAAAAAAGTTCTGACTGTCCAATGTTGGCGGGAATGAATATTCCAGATGGTGGATGAGGTACAAATCATTTGAGTGGCTTTGTCCTGGATAATGGTGAGCTTCTGGAATGTTATTGGACCTGTCAACAAGTGGAGAGTATTCTGTCCTCTCTTGACTTGGACTTTGCAAATGGTGAAAGGCTCTGTGCCATCAGAGGGCGAGTCATTCACCTAGGGCTGATAAAGGTTCAAAGGTTCAAAGATTATTTATTAGTCACTTACACCTAGGTGTAGTGAAATGCTTCTTGCCAATGCAGCACATGAAGAAGGACTACAGACATAACATCAATAAGAGTTTTAAACACAAAGAACATCCCCCCACAATGGCTCCCACCATGAGGGAAGGCACAAAGTCCAGTCCCCAACCCCAGTTCACCCATAGTCGGGCCCATTGAGGCCTCCACAGTTGCCTCTACGGAGGCCCGATGTTCCTGGCCGTTCTCGCCGGGTGATGTTGCTCCGGCGTCGGGAGAATCCTCGCAGCGGCCTGGGAACCCTGGAACGGCCGCTTCCGTACTGGAGGCCGCGGCTTCCGAAGCCAACAAGGCCGCGCCGGTTGGAGCTCCACTACTGGCGATCTCATCTAGAGATCCCAGGCTCCAGTTCGGCGCCGCCGCCCGCAGCCGGCCGCTCCTCAAACTCGCAGCTCCGCGATGTTTTACTCGGCGGTCTTCAGCTCACCGGAGCTCCAGCGCGGCGACCCAGGCAAGGCATCGCCCGCTCCACGATAGCGCTCCAGCGCTGTGCCGCTGCCGAAGCCGTTGTTCTGGGCAGTGCCCGACAGGAAACGCCGCTCCAGGCCCGCTGGTAGGCCGCGAGGACGGGTCGAAGCTGCAGCCCGGAGAAAAGCTGCCTCTCCGACCAGGTAGGGACCCTGAAAGGTAGTTTCCCCCTTCCCCCCCCCCCCCACATAAAAAAGTCTAGAACTCCAGAAACAAAAACACTTTAACTAACTAAAAATAAAAAAAAGATGAAAAGACAGACAGCTGCAGGCTGGGCAGCCGCGCACAGGTCAGCGCCCCCTTTGATCCAGCCTTTGGTTTGCTCGTTACTGTACAATTCATATGTCTGGTCCATATTAAATGATGGTAAATGGTGGCCTCATTGCCACATATCAGCCAATGTCTGGATGTTGTCTTGGTCATGCCGCATGTAGTTATGGACTTGTTCATTTGCTGAGGAGCTGCAATCACAAGTGTACAACACCACTTCTGACTTTGTGAAAGAAGGAATGTTATTGATTCCATCCTTTGGTGTATTTTCATCTCGATGCACATTGACTTTAATGTTACCAGGACAGCTTGATATCACACTTGGTCAAATGTTGCCTTGGTGTCATGGCCACTCACTCTCTCCTCACCATTGGAATTCAGCTCTCTGGTCTAGTTACAGAATTATAGAATTGTCATCATAGAAACAGGCCCTCTTGCACCTAAAATCCTCATAAAATCCTTTCAGTTTCTCCATCATCTTTTAAAAAAAGATATGGATGGACACAGGCACTTCAGCCCACCACATCCACGCCGACTATTGGTCACCCGTTCACACTAGATCTATGTTGTCATATCCCAGTGATGTTTCAAGGCCCTTCAATGCCCTACAAATATATTTTTTAACTTCACTCCTCCAATATATATGCTCTTCAAGGGACTCTCCCATTTTCAGTCACTTGTACCAGCCACATACTGCTTTCCTTTCTTCAAACTCTCAATATCATTTGATATCCAGGATTCCTTTAACCTTGCCATCCAAATGAGAACATGTTTTCCCTGAACACTCACCCTCTCTCTTTTGAAAAACATTTCCACTGGTTGGATTGTTGTGGTACCCACAAGCCGCTGCTCCATGCCAACTTTCTCCAGCTCCTGGCTTATGCTATGGAAACAGCCTTCCCCTAATTTTGGATGTGAACTTCCAGAGTATTTCTACCATTTTCCACAACTGCCTTGAACTGTCCAACAGAATTGCAATCCCTATCCTCAAAATGTTCCTCACTGACGCTTGCACTACTTGCTGAACCTCATTCCCAAAATACGTTCTAGTACAGACAGGCACTAGTCTAACCATCTATGTATTGGCTAAAAATACTCTGCTGGATGCTCGTCATGAATTCCACCCCATCTAAGCTCTTCATACTTCAGTAATCCCAATCAATATTGGGGGAATTACATCCCGTTGCAGTAACTGTTCCTCTTACACCAGTCTGTGATTTGTCTGCATTTCTGCTCCTCTACCTCCTGCTATCTGATCTGGAGATCTCAGGCAAGTGACCAGAGATTCAAAGATTTGCACAGAACAGCAACAGGCCCTTTCACCCATCTCATCCATGCCCACATTCGTGCCCATCTACACAATCCCATGTACCCAAGCTAGGTCTGTATTTTATGCCTTGCCGTTTAAGTGCCTGCTTCAACCTTATCTTTAGCACTCACAGAGTAGGTTGCATAATGGTTGAGGACAGGGATGTGTTTGGAGCCTCTTTCACCGGTTACCTGTTTAAATTGTCTTCCATCATTTCTGACCCAGTATGGCTGACTTTTGGGCTTTGGTCTGGTCCATTAGTTGTTAGGTTATGTCATTCCACACTGAGTTTATTGCTAAATGTGCCAGCAATCCTCTGCTGCAGCTTCACTAAGCTGACACCACTTGTTCAAGTATGTGTGGTACTTGTCCCAACATGAGCATCCACGTTCCTCACTGAACTCGTGTTATTCCTCTGGCTTTATAGTAAAGGTGAGGTGAGGGATATGCTGGGCAATGAGGTTATTTTTCTGGCGGACATTTCTGCTGCCGATGGTCCAGGACATCTCAAGTACACCCAGTTTCAAGCTGTCTACTTTGTTCTGAATCTATCCAAGTTAGCATGTTTGCCAAAGCCACAGATCACGATGGAAGGTGTCCTTAGTGTGAAGATAACACTTTGCCTTCACAAGGACTGTGCACATGTTCAACCAATGTTGTCATCGATGGGTCAATGTTGTCATGGATGGGTCAATGTTGTCATGGATGGATCAATGTTGTCATGGATGGGTCAATGTTGTCATGGATGGGTCAATGTTGTCATGGATGGGTGCATCTGCCACAGGTAGGTGGTGTAGATGTGGTCAAGTAGGTTCATCACTACCTGCTGATTACTCAGTTTTGTCAGCTATCTTCTTCAGTACAGTGTCACCTTATATGGATTGGGCAGCCAAGCTACTTTCAGTGTTTGTGAGGAAGCCTTTGTTACAAGTCATCCTCACTGTTTATGAAGCAAGTGAACTGGGAATTGCCAACCAATTAGCCTGACATAAGCAGTTAATGGAATGTATAATCAAGCACGTGTGATGACTGTAAGTTACCAAGAAAATAATTACATTATTGAACATGGTCAGCATGGATTTGTGAAAAAAGTCATATTTGACTGCTCAATTGGAGGTCATGAGTGTGTATCCAGTGGAGTGGATGAGGATGATCCCATGGGAATGCTGAATCAGTAAACCAGGTGAGTTTTTACCACATTCCATTAGAATTCTGAGTCAACCGATTTGGTTTCTTATTTCGAATTGCAACTTATTAACTGAATTTAGATTCCACAACTGCTGTGTTTCAGGGGTTATGGTTGTGGGTGGGGTGTGCGAATATGTGGGGAGGATGCAAACAAACTCCAATGTGATTTGGGCAAGTGGGATAAGTGGGCAAATGTGTGGGAGATGTAGTTCACTGTAGATAAATGTGAGATTATTCACTTTGGTTTCACAAACAGAAAAAGGAATTATTATCTGAATATAGATAAGGGGAAAAGGGATGGTGCAGAAAGACCTGGATATTATTGTACATCAGTAACGGATAATCTGCTGCAACTAGACAAGGCTTTGGTGAAAGTCCATTTGGAATTTTGTGCAAAGTTTTGGTCTCCTTATTTGAGGAAGGATGTTGGTGCCGTTAAGGGAGTGCGACAATGGTTTATTGAACTGATTCCTGTGTTGGCAGGACTGATGTATGGGCAGAGAATGAGTCGATTAGGCCTATATTCACCAGAGTAGAAGATAGTAAGAGTGGGTCTCATAGATAACAATAATATTCGGAAGGATTGAACAGACCTGTTCCCAGGAAGATATCACAAATTACTGAAGAGTCCAAAACCAGGGCTCATGCCCTCAGGATTCAGAGGATGCCTTTTAGTACAAGAACAGGAGGAATTTTTCCACTCCGAGTGTGTTGAATCCTTGGGGATTTTCTACACAGAAGGCAGTGGAGGCCAATATATATTAAATACGTTCAAGAATGAGGTGGATATCTGTAGAGCAACGGACACATACTCAAAGTGAAGATCCAACAAGTTTATTGGCATATAAGAAAGTTACACAGCATGTTGGCATCACTTTGTCTGCATCACGACTGGCAGCTTGTGTCAGGAGCGTTAGTATGAATGGTGCCAGTATGATAACAAGCCGGACTGGATTATAGATAATAGTGGTGTGTAGCATTTGTGTGTTAGTATTGGTTAACATATAAGTAAAGCAGATCTACATCTTTCCTCTTAAGAAAATAACGTAACTATGAATATATATGTAAGTACATCTAATTGCGTGTGTAAAATAAAATAGGCAGTTATTTCAGCGCTGGAGCAGGTTAAACATAGTCCCCATATCTAAGGGTAGATTTACAAATACGACCCACACACGTACGGTATAAATTCACGTACTGTATGGGATACACACAAAATACCATCACTATTCAATTACCTATTGACTTACTTACCCACAATGAACTTATTTAATTCCTGTGTTCAAGAAGGAACTTCAGATGCTGGAAAATCGAAGTAAACAAAAATGCTGGAGATACTCAGCGGGTGCAGTAGCATCTATGGAGCGAAGGAAATAGGCAACGTTTCGAGCCGAAATCCTTCTTCAGACTGATAACCCTTTAATTCCTGGGTCTTTGTTGAAGACAAATACTAGTGTAAACTCAGTGGGACTCTGCTTCCAGTACTACATTTACTCAACGCTTTGCCTCAGACACAGAAACTCTGGTCAACTTCTGATTTCCACACTTTTGAATGTGGCTGTCATTGGCAGAGCTGACAATTGCTGTCCATCCAGAGATGCCTGGAGGATGTGATGGGCGAGGGTCTTCCATTGTTTGTCACGGGCAACTGGCAGTGTTGCTGGGTCACTGCAGAGGGCACAGATGGGATTGGAGATAGAGAAAGTCCAGGTACATATGGTAGATTTTCTCCCACAAATGGAGGAAGTGGTGTCACTGTGACTACTATCTATCTTAATTAATGCTATAAACCTCTATCAGGTCACCCCTGAGTTTATTTCATTTATGGGAAAAAGTCTCATCTTATCCACATCTTCCTCTTAACTCAAGCCCTCCAATCCAAGTTACATCTTTGTGGATCTTCTTTGGATCCTCTCTGGTTTAATCCCATCCTTCCCATTTGGCCCATTGAGTCTACTCCGCCATTCAATCATGGCTGATCTCTGCCACCTAATTCCATTTTCCTGCCTTCTCCCCATAACCCTTGATACCTGTTCTAATCAAGAACTTGTCTATCTCTGCCTTAAAAATATCCTCTAATTTGGCTTCCACAGCCCTCTATGGCAGTAAATTCCATAGATTAACTACCCTCTGACTAAAGAAGTTCCTCCTCAACTCCTTTTTAAAAGAGCGCCTTTTAATTCTGATGCTACGACCTCTGGTCCTAGACTCTCCCACCAGTGGAAACATCAATGAGGTCCGCCTTCAAACCTCTAAACCTCATCATATCCTAACCCACTCATTCCTGGAATCATTCTTGTAAATCTCCTCTGGACTCTCTCCATTGCCAGCACATCCTTGCTCAGATATGGGGTCCAAATCTGCTCACAGTACTCCAAATGCAACATGACCAGTGCTTCATAGAGCCTCAGCAATACTCCACGTGCAGTCTAACTAATATTTTGTACAACCATGACATAACCTTCCAAATCTTTTAAGCAACAGCAAGCCACATGCCTTCATCACCATCTTGTAAACCCGTGTTGGTACCTTCGGGGAACTATATACATCTACCCCAATGTTTTCTTTTCAGCAATACTACCCAGGGTCCTGCCATTCATTATTATGTCCTTGCCTGCTTGATGCTTCAAACTGCATCACTTTGCACTTGTATGAGTAAAATCCATTTACCATTACATTGCCACGTTCCCAGTTGATCAATATCCTGTTGTAAGGTTAGACAGCATTCCTCACTGCCCACTCTCCCACCAATTTTGATGCCTTCCAGAAACTTAGTAATAATGACACCTATTTTCCTCCCCATCATGATTTAATGTGGCAGTATCTTCAATCTCTTGTATCTGAAGCCTGCTCTGTCGCACACTGTTGTGACTGGAGGTGTAAGGGGCATCTCTGGACTGAGAGATGAGGTGCGGCAACAACTGAATCAGGGAAATGGAGGGAGAATCCCCATCATCATGAATTAATGTGACAAACTGCAGTGGAGTAGTACCAGCCCTGTGCCACACCACTAGTCACAGAACTCCCATTTGGGAAACAACCCTTCAAAACCATCCTCTGCCTCCTACCACCAACCCAATGTTGTGTCCTCAAATTGAATTGAATACACTACATCATCAGTAAGGGTGAGTTTTAACTCGAGGTCTAAATTATTGAGTAACAAAATGGACTCCTGAAGGAATTCAGCGACTGTGGAGCGAATAGACAGACAACGTTTCTGGTCAAGAGGGTTTTCCCTCTATAGACGCTGCCGGACCCGCTGAGATCTAGCGACAGTTTCATTTTTGCTCAAGAATCCAGCATCTACAGTCTCTTGTGTCTGGATTATTGATGTGGGACAGGAAGACTGTACTGTCCCACCCTGTTGTGACTGCAGGTGTGAGAGGCATCGCTGGACTGAGGGATGGAGTGTTGCAACCACTGACTCAGGGGGATGGAGGGAGAACTTGGAGAATATCAGACAACAAACGACCTGCTCATTCACGGGTTGTGTTTAACAGACCAGCCAGTGGCTGACAGTGTCACCGCCTCAACTCGACCGTGTCTGATGGCGAATGGGAGGGTTTCAGATCCGCGCTCCAGTCGCTCACTGTGACCCGCCCTGATTTGCACGCATTTGCTTCCTGTGTGAATGGTATAAGTGGGTTCCATCGGCAGCGGCGTCCACAGTCTTGTCACAGATACAGCGGCTGGAGTGAGGCAGGAAACCGAGGGCAGTAACGATGCAAACGCTGTGCTTTATCTGGTCTCTGGCACTGTGGCTGAGCTGTAAGTACAGGGCTGCAAGTCAGCGGGTGTGATGTGGGCTCTGGGGGGTCACATTAAAGAGTCAATAGTTAAAATTGAATTCCTTCTACTTTACAGCTGGGGAGAGTCAGACCGTAACCCAACCTGCGGCCGTGTCGGTGAATCCAGGGGTCACGGCCACGCTGGACTGCAATGTCGGAATAAAGGATATCGGATACTCTTATTGGTACAAACAGATACCGGGAACAACTCCTCAATGGATCCTCCGGTATCATTACTCAGATGCCGCCCCGACCTATGGGTCTGGGTTTAGCAGCGACCGTTTCACATCGAAAGCCAACAGCGCCGCCACCGTTTACCAGTTGATCATAAGCAAGGTGGAGGTGAATGACGCTGCCGTCTATTACTGTATGAAGTGGTTTACAGCGAGCAGTACTTACACACAGTGAGAGAAGGTAAAACAAAAACTGGAGGCAACAAACATGATGCACTTTACATCTTTAAATCAATGAAAACATTCTAATCTTTCATTCTTCACAAAGTCGCTTTAATTTTATCCTTTATACAGTATTTTCCAATTTCAATATTTCTTTTTTTTGAAGTTTCAGAGTCCCACCGCCCACTGCCGGGATTCGTTGCCGTTTAATGTTAAGCCTGGCGATGCGGTTGTGAGTTCATTCCTTCTCGCCCCACACCGGCGGGGACACTCGGGATGTGTGAAGTCGACTTTCATGCGGAAACTGGAGCGTCTGCCCGTGTTTTCTGTCTGATTCCAGGGCCCGGGATAACTGTCAGGGCTGAAGCCGGAACCACACACTGTGGGGGGTGTTCGGCCCAGGGACCAAGCTCTTTGTTACAGGTAAGTGTCTGGGAAATCATCCCGCAATTACTAACCGCGAGAATACGGTCAGTTGGCAACTAATATTTTAACCTTTATTATTACCTGGCTAATTTTATCGATAATTTTTATTTTGCAATCCATTTAAGTTCTGTGTCCAGCACCAGTTCCAATAAATATAGTTGTGTTCAGTGAATTGTTACTGTATTTAATGACCACATTCTCTATTTCGTGAAGCTTGTTTGATATTTCATAAAGGTACACTCTCGGTTAATCACTTCTTTTTGTGGTGCTGTTGCTCTGTCTCTGCATGTGCATGTGAATATTGTGTTTCGGAGACTAACTTCATCTCTGAGTTTGCGCGGTGTTACTCCCGTTAGTTTATCCGCTTTGTGCCGGTTTGATCCAAGTGAACGTGAGGGGTCCCAGCTTCCTAAAGTGGAGCCCGGTGTCACAGTGGGGAGAGGACATTGGCGACTGGAGACAGTCCGGGGTTGTTGAGGCAGTGGAACTATACGTTTCACTATTGTATGAGGATCCCACAGCGGAATCTCCCCCGGAATTTCACGGAAACGCCAATCCTCCCGGTGACGACGAACTCTCCTGCAGACACCCGCCCAATAAAAGCCCCTCGCCCAGTTCCCCAGTCCTTGCCTCCTCTCTCCTGCCATCTGTCCCCTTGACCGCCGCTCAGCGATTGCCGTCTCTGCAGCGACTGAGGTCGCAGCTCCGGGTCTGGGGAGAATCGCACCTGCCCCCCCCCCCCCCCCCGCCATAGTGAATGGGACCCGAATCCCTCGGCATCGCCACAGCTCCGTGAAGCTCAGCTGTCCTCGCCCTCTGGGGCGGTGCAGAGTTTGAGATGTGTTTATTCTCCCGGCAGCTGTGGGGGGCACAGCGGGGACATCAGTGATGGGTGGGGTGGGGCGAAGGGAGGAGGAGAAATATGTAGCTAGTGGCACAGTGAGTGGGCACATTGAACTGACCCGGGGTCGCCCCACCAGTTGGAGTAGATTCCCCACCGGCACTCGTTGGTCCCAGGGCGAGGGGTCACTGAGTGGCTGATGCTGTGAACCAGCGAGTTATCAGCAGGACCCTAAAACAGGAACTTGGCCTCACATTTATCGTTCCCCAGTGTGGACATCCACGGGGCGACCTCCATGGGCACCGCTCCGTCCCTCAGTGAGACTCGGGTCCCCACTAGAGGAAACTGCAACCTCTCACTCGCGCTTCTGTCAAACGCTGAGATGACCGAGCTCTTCCGTCACCTGAAACATGCCTTCTCTTGTTCCCTCCCATTGCAGCTTCGCAGCTCCCAGACCCTTCAGTGAAACTGCTGGGGCCGTCAGACGAGGAGATGTCCGCTAAAGGAGCGGGCACCTTAGTTTGCCTGGTCAGTAAACTGTCCGCGGGCTTCCCCGCCGTCAGCTGGACAGTGGACGGGAGTCCGCCGAGCGGTGAGGTGCAAACCAGCGCGATGAGGCGGGACACGGACAACACCTTCAGTCTCAGCAGCTACCTGACGGTGCTCGGCGCAGACTGGAGCAGTGGGAAGTTGTACTCCTGCACAGTTCAGCAAGGAGCAGCCTCGAAAATATCCGCCACACTCACACAATCCAGCTGTTAAAGTGAGCGCGGCTCCGGGCGTGTTTGCTCCCGGATTACCGGGAGATCACTGCCTCTCATCTTCCTCCCACCTTGTGCGCCCGCTGTTCTCTGTATTCCCTGCTTCCGATCCGCGTTCTCCGGTTTCCACTGTGTTATTGAAACATTTGTACTCGAGTTGATTGTTGTTCTGTTTCTTTCACCGTTAGGCGACACCGGTTAAAGTGGTCAGTAACTTGGCCTCATCAACATTGTTTTCTCAGGCATCAGGCATGGATCTGATTAATAAAAGTGTTTGTAAATCTTCATCAGTATCAGACTGACCATCTGTAACGACGTCAAACTACCAATAAAGATGATCAATGCAGAAATTATTTACGTGTGTGTCTCGTTATCTTGGGATCTCTTCCCATTCTGACTCCAGGTGGGAGGAGGGTGGAGACTCGTCTCTCTGCTGCAGCTTCGGACATGGGGTATCAGGGAGGAACGGCGGGAAGTTCCATTGCTGGGGTACTGGAAAGAATGGGGACAGGGTAATTGGAAGGCAGTGATGATAAGATTATACAAGACATTTAATGTTTGGGAAAGATAATAAATAAAGTACATTTAACAATTGCTGGGAATATTCAGGTGGTCAGGTCGCACCTGCGAAGAACTTTAAAACTGAAGTTACATTGCGGGCAATGACCTTTCACCAGAATTGACCAATTCAGACACAAACTGCAATGGTTGGTTATTTGAAGTGGTTACAATGTAGGCTAGGTACTGAATTAAGTCAGAAGGCGAGATGATGTTCCCTGAGCTTCACGTTACACATCCCCTTTCTCTCTCTGTCATGGCCAGGATAATTGTTTGCAGTTTAGAGGCTGCAATGTAAAGTGGAGGGGGACTGAATAATTAAAAACATGGAAAGAGTTTACGTAGCATGTAGAACACAGACGGTGCAGCACAGAAGTTAAATTGAATCCGTTGTTGG
The DNA here is from genome assembly GCF_010909765.2 of Amblyraja radiata. Taxonomy (NCBI): domain Eukaryota; kingdom Metazoa; phylum Chordata; class Chondrichthyes; order Rajiformes; family Rajidae; genus Amblyraja; species Amblyraja radiata. Next base: position 16,035,789 of record NC_045984.1, read on the forward strand.
GGGTCACCTGATGCCGAGGCTGCAGCCTCTGGTATGTGACAGGGTGAGCGGGCCTTCATCATTTCCTTTGCGTGCACCCGCCCCCAAATGCACTGCTTCTCGGTTTCAGTTCCAGTTTCAGCTTTCTTGAGCCGACGACTTGTTCTCGTTTAGATTTTCTCTACTCCCACGAAGTAGACAGAGCACCACCACCGCAGCTGGGAGAGTATTTCTTTCTGGGGGCGGTCGGCATATATCAATTCCGTTCCGCATTTTAAATAATGGGTGAATCCCTACTGCCTTCTGCCTTATTGAACGCGACGGCGGAATTGACGGGAGAATGATGGAAGAATTGAGAGGGGAGACAAGCTGAGGAGTGAGTCACAGCCCGGCGGATGGAAAGGTGGGCAAGGAGGGAGTTGGAAATCCGTAGGGATCGGGGACCGAGGGAGGAGGGATAGAGTGAGATTCAGACGGATGATCTTCTCCTTCCCTCTTTCTCACAACCCTCCTACCTCAATCGTCAACACTCGCGAGGCCGAATATTGGTTCCTGGGCCAATGAAACCACATTGTAGCCGGGTCCAAAGTTGAAAGTTTGTACCGAAGCAAGACACCCCATGGGAAGGGCAGCCGCACTTCCTGCCCTCGTGGTTTAGATTTCATCCATTGTGAAGTTTTGGCCAATGCTTTTATCAACACACTGGAGATAAAATAGAGCTGGTGTACGATTTGATAATTGTTATTGCTCTGAACATTGGGCTTACTGAGCTGTGCTTGGAGATTTACCGAGTCTGTTGGGAAGGGAATATCTGCATAAATTATCCATCATATATCATGGTTACACGATGACAATACCCTCCTTGTATATATGTTTTTACACGTGCACGCATTTCGCGAGTTTGTGTCCCCTCAGGTCAAGCGATGCTAATTAGCGATGCTAATGCTCAGGAGACAGAACTCCAGCAAACAAGTCTACCTGGCCAACATCTTTATTTTTCGCAACAATGCCGCTGCCTGCTGGTTCAGTCTTCTCCAAGATCTATTTAAGAAAGAAATACAGATGTTGGAAAAATCGAAGGTAGACAAAAAAAAGTGCTGGAGAATGCGGGTGAGGCAGCATCTATGGAGAGAAGGAATAGGCGACGTTTCGGGTCGAGACCCTTCCTCAGCCTGATGTGGGGGTGGGGGGGGGGGGGGGGGGAGAAAGGAAGAGGCAGAAACAGTAGGACTAGAAGGAGAGCTGGGGAGGGGGAGGGAGAAGACAAGGGTGTAGACTGCCCAAGTGAAAGACCCAAGCTGGTCTCCTCGCTACATTTATTGCAGGCTCCAGTTGCAAATCTGACTTTTCGAGTGATCTGTGCAAGGCATTCATTGATGCTAGAATTTCTCAGATGTTTTTTAGAGAAATACACAGAGGAACATAGACTGATTCCTGTGAAGTCAGGACTTTCATATGAAGAAAGACTGGATAGACTCGGCTTGTACTCGCCAGAAAGTAGAAGATTGAGGTGGGATCTTATAGAAACGTACACAATTCTTAAAGGGTTGGGCTGGCTAGATGCAGGAAGATTGTTCCCGATGTTGGGGAAGTCCAGAACAAGGGGTCACAGTTTAAGCATAAGGGGGAAGTCTTTTAGGACCGAGATGAGAAAAACATTTTTCACACAGAGAGTGATGAATCTCTGGAATTCTCTGCCACAGAAGGTAGTTGAGGCCAGTTCATTGGCTATATTTAAGAGGGAGTTAGATGTGGCCCTTGTGGCTAAGGGGATCAGAGGGTATGGAGAGAAGGCAGGTACGGGATACTGAGTTGGATGATCAGCCATGATCATATTGAATGGCGGTGCAGGCTCGAAGGGCCGAATGGTCTACTCCTGCACCTATTTTCTATGTTTCTATGTTTCTATACCAAGCGAGTCATCATTACGGAAAAATTATGTTGACAGCAACTTAAATATTGTTGTGCAGAAAATTAGAGATGAAGTTGCATGCTACAAAATATGGATCTCAATAGACGAGACAACTGATGCTGTGGGGAGATATGTTGCCAATGCGGTCATCGGTACACTGGAGGCAGGTCAACCATCAAAGGAGTATTTGTTGACATCGGAGGTATTGGAGAAGTCAAACAGCTCAAATATTGCTCAGTTGTTTACATCTTCACTTGCTGTACTTTGGCCAGAAGGTATAAAACACGAGAATGTTCTTCTGTTTGTGACTGATGCAGCTCCATACATGAAAAAAGCTGCTCGTGCTCTTAAAGTTTTATTGTCCAAAATGTTGCATTTGACATGCTTAGCTCAAGGACTTCATAGAATTGCCAAGCACAAAGGTAGCTTATTTCCAAATGTCGATCGCCTAGTTTCCAATGTCAAGAAAATCTTCCTCAAAGCACCGTCACGTGTGCAGTTGCTCAAGGAAATGGCACCCAAGATTCTGCTACCTCCTCAGCCCGTTTTGCCTAGGTGGGGTACTTGGCTCTCTGCTGTACTCCACTATGCTGCAAATTTTGAAATGATAAAATAAATCATAAACTTTTTTGAAGAAGAAGAATCTGCTGCAGTCAGGAGCGTCAGTGAAATCATGCAGAAAAAAATCCTCCACCGTGACCTTGTGTTTATTGCTTCCAATTTTGCAAACTTCTCACAAGCTATCACTTCCCTTGAGAAATGTGGCAAAACATTAGTGAATAACTTGCAGGTATTCAACAAAGTAACTGACGATATTCGTAAAGTTCCTGGCGATGCAGGTAAAGATATGCAAGGAAAATGTGAGAGAGTGATTTTAGCTAACAAAGATCTTGAAGAAATACAAAACATATCTAAAGTCCTCAAAGGTAGTTGTAATGCACAAGATAATGACATGAATATAGAGTCTGTAGCTTGTTTCGGGTATGCACCATGACTTCAGCTGAGGTACAAATAGGTTTTTCACAACTGAAGCATATTCTGTCTGACAGACGGCATAATTTAATACCAGATAATTTGGAAAAAAAAATGCTAGTAATTATGTGCAACCACTTTGGTCGTTTAATGTAGTATAACTATATTATCATTTTCAACCATATTTTGGTGGTGGAAATACATGCCTTTTTATGCCTTTTTTTGGTCAATAAATGCCTATCCGTGCCTTTTTTGTAATTTTATTTTGCCTTTTTGCCTGCCTATTTCAGTGTTTTTAGCGCCTAAACATCCTGGCTCTCTTTATTCATCAGTTTAGTTTAGTTTAGTTTGGAGACACAGCGCGGAAACAGGCACTTCGACCCACCAAGTCCGCGCGGGCCAGCGATCCCGCACATTAACACTATCCTACACCCATTAGGGACATTTTTTACATTTACCAAGCCAATTAACCTACAACCCTATACGTCTTTGGAGTGTGGGAGGAAACCGAAGATCTCTGAGAAAACCAACACAGGTCACGTGGAGAACGTACAAACTCCGTCCAGGCAGCACCCGTGGTCGGGATAGAATCCGGGTCTCCGGCGCTGCATTCGCTGTAAAGCAACAACTCTCCCGCTGCGCCACCGTGACCGTTCGTCATCCTCTGCTCACTGGTCGGGGCCTCGTAATTTTGTTTGTAGAGTACCCGCCCCCAAATGCACTGATTCTGTGTTTCAGTTTCAGCTTTCTTGGGCCGAAGCCTTGTTCTCGTTTACATTTTCTCTACTTCTATGAACTAGACACCTTTACTGCTTTGCTCGTCATTATTTCCCCTCTCCATCAGCTCTGCAGTCCGGCTCAGAACCCGCCACCGCAGCTGCAAGAGCACTCATTCCCGGGGTTAGCTCAATAAACGGTCGGCATATATTAATTAAGTTCCGAATTTTAAATAATGGGTGAATTCCTGTCGCCTTTAATTGAAAGGGACAGCGGAATTGGCAGGAGAAGTGCGGAACAAGGGGGAGGAGAAGGAAGGATTGGAAAGAGGAGTGTGGAGACATCCGGAGGGGTAAGTCACAGCCCAGCGGATAGAAAAGTGGGCAAGGAAGGAGTTTGAAGTTCGTCGGGATGGGGGACAGAGGGAGGGGTAGAGTGAGAATCAAGCATCCCTGCCACAGACGAGAGTTTTTGTCACATGTATCCCTGGCACAGACGGATGCCCAAATATTGGTTCGTGGGTCAATGGGTCTTGAAACCACATTGTTGACAAGTCCAAAGTTGAAGGGTTGGACCGAAACAAGGCGCCCATAGGAAGGGCAGCCACACTTCCGATCCTCTGCCTCGAGGGTAGATTTCTTCCACTGAGTATTTTTGGCCAAAATTCCAACACCCAGGGGATAACATCGAGAGAGTGTACTATTTGATAGTATTTATTCTTCTGGTGCTGTGAGCATTGTGCTTACTGAATTGCGCTTGGTGTTTTACAGTGGCAATATTGATACGAGAATATCAGCATAAATAATCCATAATATATCATGATTGCACACATGACAATTAATACCCTCGGTTTATAAAATGTTATTGACATATGCTGGTTGTTCGGGAGCCTCGGGTCAAGCACGTTCTTTGCCAGTATAATGTGGCCTTCAGTTTCCATGGTTCTAGTATTATAAATCTGAAGCAAGACAAAGGGTGGTGGGCGTGTGGAACAAGCTGCCAGAGGAGGTAGTTGAGGCTGGGACTATCTCATCGTTTAAGAAACAGTTAGACAGGTACATGGTTAGGACAGGTTTGGAGGGATATGGACCAAGCGTAGGCAAGTGGGACTAATGTAGCTGGGACATTGTTGGCCAGTGTGGGCGAGAAGGACCCGTTTCCACGCTGTATCACTATGACGATGACTATGACTGAATTGCGTTTTTTTCTGGACAAACGAAGCATTTTTTCAGATTTTGCACACACATATTTCGACGGAAACCTGTGTGAATTGCAATGTGGTCAGTATAGAGGAAGTAAAGTGAGTCTGGTGGAAGGATGATGATACTCGAATGGTAGATTCCCCGCTGGAGTGGCCGGTATTTACATCACCTCTCGTGTTGCAAAATAATAGAGACGGTGGTTAGGTGGACCTGTTTGCTAGAGCTGTGTCTCCTGAGAATTAGCATCGCCAGGTTGAAGATACGGGGATGGGTTCACAAGAATCTTTCGCTTTTCTTCACGGATGGGAGCTGCCCGCTGCTGAAGATATGGCTGCAGCCTTTGGTGTGTGCTGGTGACAGGGGTGAGTGGCATTTTGTTACTCATCAGTTAATCGTTGTCATTCCCCTGCTCCCCACCACCTCTGCTGTCCGGCGCAGAGCCCACCACTGCACCTGGAAGAATATTTCTTCCCGGTACCTCGATGAACTGGACGTTCGGTACATATCCAATGAAATCCCGCGTTTCAAATGATGGCTGAATTGCTATATTTCATTCCGAGGAACGTCGGAGTTGGTGGGGAGAGGAGAGAAAGAAGGAGGCGTGGGGACACAAGCTGAGGAGAGAGTCACAGCCCAAGGAATAAAAGGTGGGCGAGGTTGGAGTTTTATTATGAGGTATTGTGTGTTGATTGATGATTAAACCAATGAATTTAATTCATTTTAGAATAAGGCTGTAAGGTAACAAATTGTAGAAAAAGTGAAGGGGTCTGAATACTTTCTGAATGCACTGTGTACGATCTTTATTGATATATACTAACATTTCCTTAAGGGCTTCTTGAATGACTCGTAGCACTAAACTGATCACAACATGCTGATAGAATGCGATGGAACCTCACATTGCCCTCGTTCGAGACGCGCACCGTGGGACCTGGCCTCAGAGGAAGGGATAAGGTAAGTTTTACGGAACAACTAGACATGGGGTGAGACAATTGCCAAAGGTAGAATGAAGTTGCTATATACCTCTGATAAACCGTCTTTTCAGGAAGAGAATTTCAAAGGCGTGCGACCCTCCGAGAAAAAACAAAACAAAGTTCTCTCACCTCTGTCTTAAAATCTTTAATTTCTCATCCCCTCTCCCTTTCCGATCACCCTGTCACTAGACTCGTGTACCCAGTCACCAGCACACCACACAAATTCGGGTTTTAACGCTTCGATCCAGTCTAGATCCATCTTAGGTCCAGAACTCTCCCATTTCAGATAACCAGCCCTTCCAGTTTGTGACAGAAGTGGTCTGTTCTGTTCAATGGCCCGCAATGTAACTACTACTTAAACGCTCTCTGCCGATCCTGTCTGACCACCTGAATACTCCCAACCGACGTTTTATTTACCTCTTTTATTATCCTACACAAACACCAAATGTTTTATTGTCATTTTATTATCACTATCAACCCTTCAAATAACCCGCCATTGCAGTTTGTGTCTGAATTGGTCAATTCTGGTGAAAGGTCATTGCCCGCAATGTTCAGTTTTAAAGTTCTTCACAGATGCGGCCTGACCACCTGAATATTTCCCGCAATTGTTAAATTTACTTTATTTATTATCGTTCCCAAACATTAAATGTCTTGTTATAATCTTATCATCACTGCCTTCCAATTACGCTGTCCACTGTCCCCATTCTTTCCAGTACCCCTCTCTGTGACCTGTGACGTGACGGTGCCGAGGGATTCGGGTCCCATACACTGTGGGGAAGGGCAGGTGCGATTCTCCCCAGACCCGGAGCTCAGACCTCAGTCTGTGCAGCGACGGCAATCGCTGACCAGCGGTTCCCGCAAAGGAGCGGCGGTCAAAGGGAGAGGAGGCAAGGACTGGGGAACAGGAGAGGGGCTTTTATTGGGCGGGTGTCTGCAGGAGAGTTCATCGTCACCGGGAGGATTGGAGTTTCCGTGAAATTCAAGGGGAGATTCCGCTGTGGGATCCCCATACAATAGTGAAACGTGAGTTCCACTGCCTCAACAACCCCGGGCTGTCTCCAGTCGCCAATGTTCTGTCCACACTGTGACACCGGGCCACACTTTAGGAAGCTGGGGGCCCTCATGTTCACTTGGACCAAACCGGCACAAAAGCGGGCGAACTATAGTCTGAAACCGCGCGAACTCTGGAGCGAAGTTTGTCTCAGAAACACAATATTCACAACAAGCACATTTTTGAATTATCAAAAAGTTTCACGAAAAAGAGAGACTTGGTCATGAGAAAAACAGTACCAAAAATAGCTAAACACAACAATATTGAGTTGAACTGGCGCTGTACGCATAACTCAATTGGATTGGAAAATCAACATTTTCTCTGTGAAATTAGCCAGGAAATAATAAAGGTTCAAGTACGTGTTGCCAGCTGACCGCATTCTCGCGGTTAGTAATTGCTGGAGGGATTTCCCATACACTTAACCGTCACAATCGCCTTCGCCTTGTTTATGAGCAATTCGTAAACGACGAGGGAGCTGTTAAACCGCAAGAAAAAACGGCCGCTGTTCAACTCAGATCCATAGCTTGGGCTAGTGCAGATATGATGGTTGCAGACAATCCATTGCGCATTTGTTCCCGGTGTCTGCTTGTACCAGCTAACAACGTGGCCATCCTTTATATCGATGCAAGATTCCAGCGTAGCCGTGTCTCCTGGAGTCACCGACACGGCCACACGTTGAGTTCGCGTCTGACACTCCCCAGCTGTAAAAGAGCAGGAATTCAACTTTAACCATCGATTGACTCTTCAATGCGAACTCAACAGTCCACATCACATGAAAGTTTATACAAGTTGAGGGAAATCGATGTCACAGTCTCCCCCCCAGAATAGTGGGGTCTGATGCAAGAGGTCATAGCTTTAAGGTGAGCAATGTAAGGGGGACATAAGGGGTAGTCACATATTCCCAGACACAGAGTGATGAGTATATGAATCGAGCTGCAAGAGGAGATTGTGGCGGTGATCGAATTACAACCTTTGAAAAAGCATTTAGATAAGTACATGGGTGGGAAATATGTAAAGGGATATAGACCAAATGCAGGAAAATGGGAAATGCAGGAATCTTGGTTGACATGGAAAATTCAGGCTAAAGTGTCAGTTTGGTGCTGTTTAATTAATTAAACCTATGATGTCAGTCCAAATGTGCGGACGAACGTTGGTCTTAGTCAAGGTATACTGTCGGACAGACCAAAACACTCGATGGGAGCTCATTAATCTTTGAGGGGAGGACACATTCCATCTTCCGGACTGCGTCCAATCTCCAGGCCCACACGAAGGCCCTCTGAAATGGTCCAGCAATCTAGAAAGTGTCTACAAACATCGATAAGGCGAGGTGTTGGAGGTGCGAGGAGCATCTCCGGACTGAGGCATGGAGTGTGGCAACAACTGAATCAGGAAAATGGAGGGAGAAGGTGGGGAATATCAGAAAACAAACGACCATTGTGTCGACCTACTCAACAGGTTGTGTTTACCAGATCAGTCAGTGGCTGACATTGTCACCGCCTCAACCCGACCGTGTCTGATGGCAAATGGGAGGGTTTCAGAACCGCGCTCTGGTCGCTCAGTGTGACCCGCCCTGATTTGCACGGATTTCCTTCCTGTGTGAATGGCTCTATAAGTGGGTTCCATCGGCAGCGACGTCCACAGTCTGTCACAGCGGCTGGAGGGAGACAGGGAGTTGAAGGCAGCAACCATGCAAACGCTGTAGTACAGACGGCATGTCTGCCCCGCCAGCGGGTGTGATGTGGGCTCTGAGGGTCACATTAAAGAGTCATTGGTTAAAGTTGAATTCCTGCTCTTTTGCAGCTGGAGAGAGTCAGACTCTGACTCAACCTGCGACCGTGTCGGTGAATCCATGAGACACAGCCACATTGAAATGTAGCATCGATATAAAGGATGGACGTGTCTGAACGTGTCCAAGAAATCCTGAAATGGGAGGGAGAGGAGCCTGAGGTTGTGGTACATATAGGTACCAACGACATAGGTAAAAAAAAGAGAAGAGGTCCTGAAAGAAGAATTTAGGGAGTTAGGTAGAGAGTTAAGGAGAAGGACTGGAAAGGTAACAATCTCAGGATTACTGCCTGTGCCACGCGACAGTGAGAGTAGGAATGGAGCGAGGTGGAGGTTAAATGCGTGGATGAGAGACTGGTGCAGTGGGTATGGATTCAAGTTTCTGGATCATTGGGACCTCTTTTGGGGAAGGTGCGACCTGTACAGAAAGGACGGGTTGCACTTGAACTCAAGGGGGACCAATATCCTGGCGGGGAGATTTGCAAAGGCTACTGGGGAGACTTTAAACTAGTATGGTTGGGGGGAGGGACTCAAATTGGGAAAGCTAGCAGTCAGTGTGTGAAGCAGGGGGCAGAGAATGGTAGCACTCTGACCCAAAATGTAGGGGAGAGAGAAGAAAAAGAAAATAATCAGAGAATAAGAGAGGGTGGGTTTCTTAAATGTGTATATTTTAATGCTAGGAGCATTGTAAGAAAAGTGGATGAACTTAGAGCCTGGATTGACACCTGGAAGTATGATGTTGTGGCGATCAGTGAAACATGGTTGCAGGAGGGCTGTGATTGGAAACTAAATATTCCAGGATTTCATTGCTTCAGGTGTGATAGAATTGGAGGGGCAAGAGGTGGAGGTGTTGCATTGCTTATCAGGGAAGATATTACAGCAGTGCTTTGGCAGGATAGATTAGAGGGCTCGTCTAGGGAGGCTATTTGGGTGGAACTGAGAAATGGGAAAGGGGTAGCAACACTTATAGGGGTGTATTATAGACCGCCAAATGGGGAGCGAGAATTGGAAGAGCAAATATGTAAGGAGATTGCAGATATTAGTAGTAAGCACAAGGTAGTGATTGTGGGAGATTTCAATTTTCCACACATAGACTGGGAAACACATTCTGTAAATGGGCTGGATGGGTTGGAGTTTGTAAAATGTGTGCAGGATAGTTTTTTGCAACAATACATAGAAGTACCTACTAGAGAAGGGGCGGTACTGGACCTCCTGTTAGGAAATGAGATGGGTCAGGTGGCAGAGGTATGCGTTGGGGAACAGTTCGGGTCCAGTGATCACAATACCATTAGTTTCAATATAATTATGGAGAGGGACAAAACTGGACCTAGGGTTGAGATTTTTGATTGGAGAAAGGCTAACTTTGAGGAGATGCGAAAGGATTTAAAAGGAGTAAATTGGGACAGTTTGTTTTATGGGAAAGATGTGGAAGAGAAATGGAGTACATTTAAAGGTGAAATTTTAAGAGTACAGAATCTTTATGTCCCTGTACGGTTGAAAGGAAATCGTAAAAATTGTAAAGAGCCATGGTTTTCAAGGGAAATTGGACACTTGGTTCGGAAAAAGAGGGAGATCTACAATAGTTATAGGCAGCATGGAGTAAATGAGGTGCTTGAGGAGTATAAAGAATGTAAAAAGAATCTTAAGAAAGAAATTAGAAAAGCTAAAAGAAGATATGAGGTTGCTTTGGCAAGTAAGGTAAAAGTAAATCCGAAGGGTTTCTACCGCTATATTAATAGCAAAAGGATAACGAGGGATAAAATTGGTCCATTAGAGAGTCAGAGTGGCCAACTATCTGCAGAGCCAAAAGAGATGGGGGAGATATTGAACAGTTTCTTTTCTTCGGTATTCACCAAGGAGAAGGATATTGAATTATGTGAGGTAAGGGAAACAAGTAGAGTAGCTATGGAAACTATGAGGATCAAAGAAGAGGAAGTACTGACACTTTTGAGAAATATAAAAGTGGATAAGTCTCCAGGTCCGGACAGGATATTCCCTAGGACATTGAGGGAAGTTAGTGTAGAAATAGCAGGGGCTATGGCAGAAATATTTCAAATGTCATTAGAAACGGGAATAGTGCCGGAGGATTGGCGTACTGCGCATGTTGTTCCATTGTTTAAAAAGGGGTCTAAGAGTAAACCTAGCAATTATAGACCTGTTAGTTTGACGTCCGTGGTGGGCAAATTAATGGAAAGAATACTTAGAGATAATATATATAAGCATCTGGATAAACAGGGTCTGATTAGGAACAGTCAACATGGATTTGTGCCTGGAAGGTCATGTTTAACTAATCTTCTTGAATTTTTTGAAGATGTTACTCGGGAAATTGATGAGGGTAAAGCAGTGGATGTTGTGTATATGGACTTCAGTAAGGCCTTTGACAAGGTTCCTCATGGAAGGTTGGTTAAGAAGGTTCAATGGTTGGGTATTAATGGTGGAGTAGCAAGATGGATTCAACAGTGGCTGAATGGGAGATGCCAGAGAGTAATGGTGAATGGTTGTTTGTCAGGTTGGAGGCCAGTGACGAGTGGGGTGCCACAGGGATCTGTGTTGGGTCCACTGTTGTTTGTCATGTACATCAATGATCTGGATGATGGTGTGGTAAATTGGATTAGTAAGTATGCAGATGATACTAAGATAGGTGGGGTTGCGGGTAATGAAGTAGAGTTTCAAAGTCTACAGAGAGATTTATGCCAGTTGGAAGAGTGGGCTGAAAGATGGCAGATGGAGTTTAATACTGATAAGTGTGAGGTGCTACATCTTGGCAGGAAAAATCAAAATAGGACGTACATGGTAAATGGTAGGGAATTGAAGAATGTAGGTGAACAGAGGGATCTGGGAATAACTGTGCACAGTTCCATGAAAGTGGAATCTCATGTAGATAGGGTGGTAAAGAAAGCTTTTGGTGTGCTGGCCTTTATAAATCAGAGCATTGAGTATAGAAGTTGGGATGTAATGTTAAAATTGTACAAGGCATTGGTGAGGCCAATTCTGGAGTATGGTGTACAATTTTGGTCGCCTAATTATAGGAAGGATGTCAACAAAATAGAGAGAGTATAGAGGAGATTTACTAGAATGTTGCCTGGGTTTCAGCAACTAAGCTACAGAGAAAGGTTGAACAAGTTAGGGCTTTATTCTTTGGAGCGCAGAAGGTTAAGGGGGGACTTGATAGAGGTTTTTAAAATGATGAGAGGGATAGACAGAGTTGACGTGGAAAAGCTTTTCCCACTGAGAGTAGGGAAGATTCAAACAAGGGGACATGACTTGAGAATTAAGGGACTGAAGTTTAGGGGTAACATGAGGGGGAACTTCTTTACTCAGAGAGTGGTAGCTGTGTGGAATGAGCTTCCAGTGAAGGTGGTGGAGGCAGGTTCGTTTTTATCATTTAAAAATAAATTGGATAGTTATATGGATGGGAAAGGAATGGAGGGTTATGGTCTGAGCGCAGGTATATGGGACTAGGGGAGATTATGTGTTCGGCACGGACTAGAGGGGTCGAGATGGCCTGTTTTCCGTGCTGTAATTGTTATATGGTTATATGGTTATATGATGGCAATTATGTTCATTGGTTTAAGCATTCACCGGGAATAAATCCTCAGCGGGTCCTCCATTACTCAAGTTCACAAGTTCATAGAAACATAGAAAAATAGGTGCAGGAGGAGGCCATTCGGCCCTTTGAGCCAGCACCGCCATTCAATGTGATCATCGCTGATCATCTAAAATCAGTGCAGAAGTTATAGGAGTGGAATTAGGCATTCGGTCCATCGAGTCCACTCCGCCATTCAATTATGGCTGACCTCTGCCTCTTAATCCCATTTTCCTAATCGCATTTTCCTGCCTTCTCCTCATAACACTTCACTCCCGTTCTAATGGAGAATTTGTCTATCTCCGCCTTAAAAATATCAATTGAATTGGCCTCTGTAGCCTTCTGTGACAAAGAATCCCACAGATTCACCAACCTCTAATTTTTCACCCTCAGAAATTTCTCCTCGTCTCCTTCCTAAAAGATCTTCCTTTAATTCTGAACCTATGGCCTCTAGTTCTAGACTCTCTCACTAATGGAAACATCCTCTCCACATCCACTCTATCCAAGTAAAGCCTTTCACTATTCTACGTTTCAATGAGGTCCCCCCTCAAACTTCAAAACTCCAGCGAGTAGAGGCCCAGTGCTGTCAAACGCTCAACATATGCTAACCCACTTATTCCTGGAAACATTTTTGTAAACCTCCTCTGGACCCTCTCCAGAGCCAGCACATCCTTCCTCAGATATGGGGCCCAGATTTGCCCACAGTCCTCCAAATGCGGCCTGATCGGCGCCTTATAGAGCCTCAGCATTACATCTCTTTTTTTTTGTATTCATGGCCTCTTGATATAAATGCTAGCATTGAATTTGCCTTCCTTATTACCGATTCGACTTCCAAATTAACTTTTTGGGAGTCCTGAACCAGCACTCCTAAGTTCCTTTGCACCTCCCATTACTGGATTCTCTGGATCGAGCTGATGGATGTTCGGACCAGGGACCAAGTGTCTGGGAAATCCTTTCGACTTGGTCCTGATGCAGTATCCGGATCGGAAGAATTGCTTCCTCAATTCTCACCGCAGATACTGGTTGGCTCGCCCATTTCAACCAGCAGTTTTATTTTGCTGCTGATTAGATTTTTTAAATATCTATCTACACACACACTCACTCGCCTACACACTCCCACTCCCCCCTCCCCCTATCCTTTCAGTTTTCGCTGTTCACGAGGACATGGATTAAATGTTAACACAGATACGCTGATTATTGTCTAGTTCCGCTGATATCAATTATGTGTAAATCATTTAGCATCTAATAATTTGCTATTTATTAGTGAAGTGTTTTCTCGTCCATTAGTGTTGACCCTTCTTTCTGCTACTAAATGTGGTTATTGCGAGATGCTAAAACTTCTGTCAATTTAAGGCTACGTGTTCGCCGGAGGCCAAACAGTAATAAGTTTCAGCCCAGTTGCCGGGAGATTTTTTCTGCCATTTCTAAGCGTTAATGTGGTTAGCGCTTGTTAACAATTGTTCACTCAGGTTGGGTTATTTCATTGCGTCCGACTAATGGTATTTTTGTATGGAAATGCTGATTACACTTGGTCCCGCTCTTGTTCACTCGGTGCTACTTGCTGTCGAATGTTATTACCACAGTTAATGAGAATAAAACCCCCCACAAATGCTAGAAATATCAAATCAATGCTGCAAGTACTGCAAGCAAGTGGAAAGCGAAACGATTGTCGTGCCAGGTTCGAGACTCTACGACCCCGACCTGAAACGTTAATTCTGTATCATTTTTAGCTGAGAAATAACAATTTTCCTGCTTCTCTTGCCTTATCACAAAATTTCTGTGAATTTTGCTTCAGCTTTTTACCATGCAATAAATGTTCTGTGTTGTTAATTTTGCACTGGCTGTTAATTAGTTTCTACTATTATGGTGATAAGTGCTGGTTTATTCTTTGGTCTGTTGGAGTAACTAATTATGTCGTTTTATGTTCACATGAGCGGTGACTTTGCAATGCAATTATCACCTTCCTTAAAATACTTTTGCTGGTGTTTTGAACAGTTGATGTAGACTGACTGGAACTATTTTCCAAGGCTGAATGGAGAGCGGTGTTGAATTAATTTATGTGCTTAATTTGCAGTTTATGCCCTCAACGATACTTCTCTCGCCGTCCTGCTAGTTTCATTGTTGTATCTTTTCGTGGTCACCCTTTTCCACAGCCAACGGCCACAAACCATGGTCTCCACCTTTCCTCGATCATGGTTTAGTTTAGAGATATAGCGCGGAAATGAGGTCCTTCGGGCCATCGATCCCCGCACAGTAACACTATCTTACACACACTAGGGACCAACAAACCTGTACGTCTTTGGAGTGTGGAAGGAAACTGAAAATCTCAGAGAAAACCCACGGGGAGCACATAGGATCACATACAAACTCCGTACAGATAGCACCGTAGTCAGGATCGAACCGGGTCTCTGGCGCTGTAAGCACTGAAAGGCAACAACTCTAGCACTGTGCCGCTTTGATTTGTGCTTCTCAAACCTTCCATTCATTTGTTGTGTGTACCCTTTTATGCCTCTAATCCCCCTCTTGCATGACTCTCTGTCTGATTCTCGACCCGAAATGTCACCTATCCCTTTTCTCGAGAGATGCTGCCTGACCCACGGAGTTCCCAGCATGTTGTATCTATTTCCAACACTATTAAACAATGGCGGGAATATATTTATGACATTTTATAATGTGAGTTTTTAAAGAGGTCTTGTATCAATTTGCTCATGGACCAGAGCGACGTGAAGCCTTTCCTGGTACGCTCCCTTATTTTAGCAAACGCGGCAAAGGGCTGGGAATGCATCCCAGACGCAAGAATTACGCTAAGGAGCGGGCGATAACTCCTATAGAAACATATCCATTTATTAAGGGATTGGACACGCCAGATGCAGGAAACCGATGTTGGGAGAATCCAGAACCAGGGGCCACAATTTTTAGAATTAGGGATAGGCCATTTAGAACGGAGATGAGGAAAAACTTTTTCACCCAGAGTGTTGTGAATCTGTGGAATTCTCCGTCTCAGAAGGCAGTGGAGTGCAACTCTCTGGATGCTCTTAGCGATAGCGGAGTCACGAGATATGGCGAGAAGGCAGGAACGGGGTACTGATTGTGGATGATCAGCCATGATCATATTGAATGGCGGTGCTGGCTCGAAGGACCGAGTGGCCTGCTCTTGCACCTATTGTCTATTGTCTAATATCTTGATTTTCATATTTTTGATATTTCGTTTTGTGAGTCTGTGCCTGCGATGCTGCTGCAAGGAAGATTTTCGGCGTACCTGTACCTACCTCCCCGTACTTGTGCACCTAGCAATAAACGATACTTGAAATATCACCACTGGGTAAAATAAAATATTTGCATAAATGCCCAATCATCTCCTGGGCTGCCTCGTTTAAGAAGTTTCCGGTTGTTCCAGGGGAGTTTATAACCGAGCACTTCGAGTTTAGAATTTTAGAGATACTGCGCGGAAACGGGCTCTTCAACCGCCGACCCCGTGTCGCCCAGTGATCCCCGCACAGTAATACTATCCCACACGCGCTCTAGGGACAATTTACAATTTTTACCGAAGCCAATTGATCCTCAATCCTTAAACCTGGTGTGGGGGGAAACCGGAGCACCCGGAGAAAACCCACGCGGTCACGGGGGGGGGGGGGGGGGGCGTACAAATTCCGTACAGACAGACAGACAGGGTCTGTCCGTAACAGGGTCGAACCTAGGTCTCGGGCGCGGTAATGCAACTCGACCGCAGCGCCACCGTGCCGCCGCCGAGTGTGTTATTCATTTCCTTAACTTTCGTGTCAGCTTTCCACCAAAAATCTTTTTCTAGCTCACAGTCCGTCTTCAGTTTTTACCTCCCTCCCACCCTCGGGGTGAGGTGGGGCGAGGAAACAAGCCCTCGAGTTAATGAGAACCACGCTTGTAAAGAATAAAATTTAAAAAACGGATCCCCAGGGAATAGGTGTAAGTCAAATTTGTAATGCTTCTGTCTTGACATGGTCTCCGTCAGCTGGAAGGAACGAGACCCTGTCACTCATTCTGCCCCGCATTTTTTAGGAGACAGCTCCCCCCCCCCCCCCCCCCCCCAAGAAACATGTCTTCTCTTGTTCCGTTGCAGCTCCGCAACTACCGCTGTGCCACCCAAAACTGCAAATTAATTTAAATTACATCATCTCTTATCCCTACAAATTTCAGTAAAAATTTTCTTTGTATTTTTTTTAACAACCCTTGGCGTCTCAGCATTATTTGAAAA